>NW_028093256.1:0-1251 GCF_014824575.4 Sturnira hondurensis
CTATTATACTGTGCTAACATTCTGGAACTTTTTATGCTTAATACTCTTTTGTGTAGTCTAACAGTGTTGATATATGTAGCTCCATGTTATGAATTTTCCATGCTCTATAGTTTTCTGTTGTAAGACATGCTACAATTAGTATTGTGTTAAACCTCCACCTAATGTTGTGCAGCAAACACTCTGATTTTTGCTCCGTGGCACCAATGGGAGAGTCCCTCCTGTTCCCCTAGTGTGGGCCACACAGATGCAGGTCGGGGGCATTTGGGAGCTTTTGGTTCACCAAACATGGTTTTCAGTGTTTGATCAAACTTTGCTCGTGTAATTGATGCCTTTGATCTAGGCAGATTTTCCATGTGTGTGTGTGTGTGCACGTGTGTGTGTTGTATGTAGTCGGGATCTTTTCTCCCTCCACTCACGGGTCCGCAGGGCCACCATCACCCGTCAAGTCTGCATGAACACGTGCTTCTTTTTATGAGCTCTCTGTTGCATTGAGCTGCTTGTCTATCTCCCTGCCAGGACTTCCTTGACCTAATTAGAATAGTTTTATAATCAATTTTCATACCTCTATTGGGAAATCTTCTCACCTTTTCTTGTTTTCAAAATTGTGTGTTACTCTTGGCCAAAATGCATTTTTTATATTTTTTATTGCATTTTTTCTATAACCATTTAGTCCCCTATACCCCTCACCCCTCACCACCGCAACACCACACTGCTGTCTATGAATGACTTTCTCATATTTTATGAAAAACTACATTAAAATTATTTGACTGTATTAAATTTATATATTAATTCAGATAAATTTATATCTTTATACTATTAAGATTTTTGAATTCATGGACATGATTTACAGCTATTAAAGTTTACTTTCTGATTCCCAGTACACAATTTTCCCCCTTAATGGTCTTAGGCATCTTTAATTAGAACTATGTTTAACACTTTCTAGTTCATGAAAACTTTAAAAACAATAATTACTATCATTAGGGTTTTTTTACTGTTTAGGATGGTAATTTATTTCAATCATCACTCTATATCCCCCAAGCTTATACAACCCTAACTAGTGCTAAAAGTATGTACACTTCCTATTTGCAACACTTCAGACAGTAATTATCTAGAATTGTTCTCTACCTTGATCAAAGTTCCATGTGCACGTGTTTAAAGAAAGAGTCAAGTAGTCCTACAAGTTCTACATGTGCAAACTCGAGTCTCCCGAGCCACCCACTGTCTCCTACTTCCAAGAAGCAAACGTTCTCA
>NW_028093257.1:0-882 GCF_014824575.4 Sturnira hondurensis
CAGTGTTTTTAATTGAGGTATAATTTATGAACAATCAAATGTACAAATCTTATGTGTTCTGTTGGTTAAGTTCTGGCAGTTGTAACTAGCAGTCGAAAGAGGATGTGGAATGTTTGCGTCCCTCTGGGGAGCTCCCGCAGGCAGCCTCGCAGTCAGAGCCCTGCTGCCCTCACTGGTGACAGTGATTTTCTGATTTCTGTCCGCCATACTGCTCTTCTGTATCCTTGTTCTTCCTTTAATGGTATAACATTTAAAAATAACACTGCTGACTAGTATTTTAGTTAATGAAATTTGTTTGTTTTCTTGGTAATGGCTTTTCATTTCCTCCACAAAAGAGTGTGGATAAGGCCACTCCCATCACCCTTATACTAATGTATTTGGGGCCCATGCTTTGGTTTCTCTCAGGTCCATACCAAGGATTGGAATTTCTGGGTCGAAGGGTAAATAAATCTTTAACTTGAACAAGAAACTGCCACTTGCTTGTCTGAAAGTGTTGTACTGTGTTAAGCTGTGCCAGCAATGTAGAAAAATCTAGTTGTTCCTCTTTGCCAGTGTTCGGAATTGCCAGTTTTATCTCAGCTGCCCTGGTGCGTGTGAGTGAGCACTCGTGGCGACTAGGTCTGCGTTTTCAGTGACCAGAGATGTTTAGGGCCTTGGTGACCTTGTGTTTGTTTTCTTTTCTAAAGTCTCAGTTGTAGCCTTTTGTCCTTTTTTTTTAGTTGTTTTGCTTTCTTATTCTGGATATGAGTCATTTATTAAATATGTTTGCTTCCTGGCTGGTGTAGCTCAGTGGATTGAGCACGGGCCTGCGAACCACATGATCGCGGTTCGATTCCTAGTCAGGACACATGCCTGGGTTGCAGGCCACTTCCCAGCAGGGAC
>NW_028093258.1:0-9625 GCF_014824575.4 Sturnira hondurensis
CGGTGCCCGGGAGGGCTCCAAACGAGAGTCGCGCCAAACACTTACAGGCTCAGGGATTTATAGAGGGGTGCAAGCAAGCTGGATACAGAAGCAGATGTGGCGGTTAGTGATTGGCTCAGGGGCACAATGTGGCAGTTAGTGATTGGTGAGTTAACTCGTGCACTGGCTCCTGCTCTTTTATTTGATTGGTCAGTGGAGCTCGTGCACAGGGGTAAAAATTTCCTAACTGTCCAGTTGGCCAAACGGCCAAACCTCTTTAGTAACTGTCCAGATGGCTCAACTGCCAACCGTCTTTCTTTGCACCACATCCTGGAACACCCTATTCTTCGGGTGTGTCCCGGAGCTCCCTTGCATTAGTTAGCGAAGCAACTTTTACTTCCTTATAGCTATGCTCTGGCTAGTTTCCCCTTGCCCTCAACACTAACCCCCAGCAACTGGGGGTTAGGGCTACAACAGAAGAATTTGGGGGATACGATCCAGCCCCTAACACCTCCATAAATTAAATAAAAATACTAATAACAAAGTTCTTATTATTACACCTTTTCCTAGTTCCAAGAATCGATGGGGGATGGTGGAGTGTGCTCCTCAGTCCTAAATTTAAACATTCCATCAATTTAAAAATGACCTAAACATGTGAGGACACCTATGATGGCTTGGCTTGCTCCTGACTTTCCCTCTGACCATGGTGGCCACTGCGTAATTGCTTGGCATTCTCCGAGGGGCAGCCCCGCCCCCCAGGTGCCCGCCCTCCAGGCCAGTGTACCCAAGGACCCCGGGCTATGAAACACATAAAAATCTGTTCGAAAGCACACCTTTCCTGGGCTCCCACTGGCTCTTCCTCCTAAGGGCTGGGGTTGAGCCAGATAAGCTCAGGCACCTTAGAGACATTCTGACTCTCCACAGGACATTCACGCAGAGACTCGACAGTCACTCCTCCCTGCCTCCCACATTCGGGGGCGCCGGACGGGCTCTCAACTCCTACCACGCTACCCTCTGAGCCTCCCCACAGGGGGACACAAGGTGTGAGCAGGGTGGTGTGTGTGGAAAACCTTCTGTGCACAGTCATGATGTCAGAGTGGGGCGATCCACCAGCCCACCCAGACCCCCGTCCTCCTCCTCCTCACTCTGCCCCTAGGCCCAAGCTAGGACCAAACCTCCAGGTGACATTCTCCTCGTGCCCTTTTCAGAGTCTTCATGGGAGAGCCTGTGCCACCCAAAGAAAAATGTTGACCCCTCCCAAACTGCCATTCTCTGTGTGTCCATCTCGCAACCTCAGTTCGCAAAGCAGGGAGGGGAGGGGAGCAAACACCCGTAGACCACCCCCCGTGACCCCCGCCTGGTGGCCAAGCACTTCAACCGCCTGGACTGTGTTTCAGGATGTGTCGGCAAGTACGTAGGAGAGGCAGGCACAGCTAGGGGAGAGTGTATTCAGTCTTTATAAGAGTACAAACACTTAGTAGCGGTGACATGCACAGTCCTTGATTACGAGCAAAATGTACCACTGAAGCAGACTTTTCCTCTAGGACGTCAAACGGGCCCACTACGGTCACTTCCTTCAGGAGGCACAGGCGGACCAAGGTCACAAATGAGAGACAGTCATGGGTCAAAGGGGCAACACACATCGGACTCACCAAGGGAACAGTCAAGGCTTTCCACATAAATACATTAAAATAATAAGGAACCGAACACTTCTCCTCTCGTCCAATTCCACACACCTGCCAGGAGCTCACACACAGCAAAGACGGTGCAGCCCCTCCCCCCGCCCACCACCTCTCACTGGGTCTGCCATGCACGGAGCTCGTTCACATTTCAGAGGCCTGAGGAAGGCACGGCAGTTCAGGGAGTCAGTGTCAGAGACATGAGCGCCCACATCCTCAAGGGAAGGGAGACACGAGGAAGGGCAGCCAGGTGAGGGCTGCCTAGGCACAGGTGTTCCGCCTGCTGGGAACCACCTTCATGACAGGTTTCTTCCCCAATCGAAAACCAAGCTCCCATCCAAAGGACAGGGTCCTTTTCACTTGCTTCTCTCTGCTTTGAAAGCTCTACTTTTGAGGGAATGTTCCAGAACCCAGTCTGGAGCTATACAAAGAAATCACAGCACAGTCAGGAGCCTGATGCACCCTGGCAAGCCCAAGGGGATGGTGAGCCCATCTACCGGGGAGCAGCCTCTGCAGGTCCATCCAGATGAGCCAGGACTGGGCAGCACCACGTCTCCTGGGGTCAGCAGACCTCTGCCCTCCCCTCACTCCATCAGGGACGTGGGGGCAGAGGAGGTCCCCACAGGCAGATGAAAAGACACGAGCCACCCGCACTCAGGGGAGCCCTCGGGCCACCAGTGCAGAGGGGCTTTTCAGTTCTCAAGAACCGCTATGGCTTCAGAGGCGCGCCCTGGTAAGGCCACCACAGTGACTTCCGTCTCTCCTGCCCGAGGACTCCAGGCTGTCCTATGATCTCTCTGCTGGAGGAGTCACTCTCTGACTTGTGCTCGTCCTTCTCCCCATGCTGCTCCTGCCCCAGTGGTCCCCAACTGCCAGGCTGAGGCCCCACCAGGAATCTGCCCCGGGCAGTGCCAGCGAGACATGGTCAGACCTCGCTGGGGTCCCCAAAGATTGCACGTCGGGGCGGCGGACACAGAACTGAGAACGTCTTTGGCTCGATCCTTGGTGGAAGTGCAGAGACAGCGACTTGAAGCCTGTCTGGGGACCGTGGCTGTCCAGAGAGAAGACAGGACTGTCCTCAGAGGGGGACCCCACCAGGCCAGCCTTCACAATCCCAGCAAACCAGCTGAGCTCTGAGCCCCACCTGTCCTCTGGACACTTCAACAACTGGTCAGTGTGAGGCTCTGAACCCTCTGGGTGCGTCCCAATCTGACTTTAGCCATTTTCTCTTTGTAATTAACCAACTGAAACCATGTTCTGTGCCTTCCAGAAGGCTCAGTACTATGTTGCTACAATGGCATGCACACGGTGCTGGCTGCCAGGCCCCTGTCATGCTGCAGATCACCATGCGCCACCAGCCATGACAGACAGCCCCGTATTGGCCTCTGTGCCGCTCTGTGTTTATGGGAACATTGCAGCAAATTTTCTGGAACTGTACACTGGCCAATTACGAATATAGTTAATATTTCTCTACCTAGAAATTCTGAAACTCAGCAAAGCCTGTGAGAGGATGGTGTGGTGTGCATTTTACTGTGAACCTGCAGCTCTCACTCTGCATGGTGCGTGTTCAAACGGCTTGAACATCCCACAACCAAGGCTTCTGTGCACCACCCGACCGGGTGGCTGCCATCCAAATAGCAACACTTGCTTTGTTCACTGGAACCGGTGAAGGACATGGGTAAACGTGAGCTCAAGCGCAAGCTTGGGTGTCCCACGTCTTCGGTGGCATTCAAGAAACAGCAAGCATTTTGGACACAAGTCCCCCTAACTTACCCAGCAAGATCAGCATTTATCTCCATTAGAAGGACAAACGGAGGCTATAGATGGTCAGCTGAGGTCACTCTGGCTGCGGTGGGCAGGAACCCGGGGAGTGAGCAGCGGACCCCCCACCAACACCCCGCTCCCTGAACTACTCTATCTCCGCCAAGACCAGGCCCTGGCTCCTCATCTTTTTCCACTCTCTTCTACATTCCCACACCTCCTTGTCTGCTGGTCATCCACTGGTCACCTGTTGTGTCGGGGGCTGTAGACCGAGTCCCTCTCAGATGGAGGCAGCAGGAGCACCACACGCTGGCTCTCCCAGTGGCGGATCCTTGCACGCCATTCATGCCAACAGCCACAGCCCTCCCAGTGTCTCACTCCCAGCCCTTCTGCACAGGCACCTGCCCTCCATCTCTGCCCTCCCTGTCCGGGGCCAGCCCTCACCCAGCTGCAGCTTCCCTGGACAGACCCCGACAAAACTCGCCCATGGCCACCTCTGCCAAGTTACCAGCAGACCTTTCCACGACCTGGTTGAACATCTCCCAGCACAATGCAGGTGGGCCCCTCAGTCTGTTCTTCTCAGGACAGAGCCTGTCGCCTCCCTTCCCCCATCCCTGATGGCCTTGGCACAGGCTCCCCTCTCTCTGCCTAGAGGGTGGCGTCCCCAGAGCCTGGGTGTGGCCTACTTTGGCTCTCCAGCTGCTTCCAGGCCAGAGAGGTTCTTTACCCTGAGCCTAGGGCTTCACGATCTTCGAGATTCGGGAAGCAGGACCCACAGGGGGTGTTTTGAATGCCTTGTTTTTCTGATGAGATTTTCAGAATCTCCGGTTGTCTGCCCTAAGCTGGCACAGGTGACCAGCCCCTGTCCAGCCTCACTCTGCCCAGAGAGCATTTCCCTGCAGGCTCAACCGGCTGCACCCTTGTGCAGCCGGGGATCGTGGGTCCCAAATTTGAGGGGAGACCATAGCATCTTGCCAATGACCTCTCACAGCCCTGCCAGGTACCCCAAGTGCCCGGCCTCAGGCCAGGCTGGCTTCTTACCCGAGTCCCACCAACTGCAGGCTCTGCATGCTTCTGCCTGGCCCTGGATGACCTGCAGATCTGCAGCTCTGGCCTGTCTCACCACCCTGAAGCTCCACCTGGTCAAGGGGACAGTGTCTCTTGACACCTGGCATGTCACCACCACCAGTGTCCAGCAGGTGTGTGGGCTCTGCTCTGTGCCGGGCTTCGTTACTGGCACCCTGCACAGCCGCACACCCACACACATGCAGGGCTGTGTATCAGCCTTTTTTGGCGGGTGAGAAACTGAGGTAAGAGAGGTTAGACACCTGGCCAAAGGCACAGGGCTAGCACTCGGCGGTCCTCAGAGTCACACCCCACCACCACACTGTGCTGAGGTGGGCAGCAAGGAGCCCGGCTCCAGCTGCAAAATACACCCCAGCATGACAAGAACGACACCAGCACACCAGCCACGTGTTCGTTTCGAAGCTGCTGACGGAAAAGCTCTGCCTTGGGTGGGCTACGACGAGGTCTGGGCTAGCAGGGCTCTGCAGAGGGCAGGGGGAGACCACCTGCTCCAGCTTCCCAACCAGCCCTGAGGGATTGTCTTCTCCTCTTCTTCCACCATCACCCCTTCTGTTCCCCTTTGATCCTCTGGCACTGACCCTCACTGAGGTGACAGTTTTATGGGCTCCCAGGCCTCTCAGGGTCCTTTCCCCTGGCTCACCACAGAGCCCCTGGAATTGTGCTGAGACATCATGGAAACTGACCAGCCCTGAACTGGGTGGGAGTGAGGGGGACTGACCTCTCTCTGTCTATTACAGAGACTCACTTGTGCTGGCCATTCTCTCCCCACCCACTGGCCCCGCTCTGGCCTCCTCTATGCCCCATGCTGACCCCTGAATGAGCTCTCGAGGCCCTCTGGGGTCCCCTGCCAGGAGGGCAGGAGGTGACCGGGGTGGAAATTTGGCCTGGATCCCTTGATAGCTCCTCACTGGGCCCATGGGACACCTTCCCCACCCTCCCCTCCCCACAGGCCTGGGGCAGGAGAAGCTGCTCCTATTGTCAGCACCTGGAGCCCCTCCTAGGCATCTCTTCCCCCACCCACAGCTGAGGATCACCCCCAGGTGTCCACCCCTGCACCACCTGGGACCAGGGCTTCTCCTGGGGTCGTGAAAGCTCCACCAGGCAGCTCCTCTGTGGGACGCAGTCATCATCTCTGCATTTCCCGGTGGTGTGAGCTTGGCCTTACCCCCTTTTCCTTTAAATGTCTAAAGAAATGCTGCATCTTTATTTATACATTATCCTCTGTTACTGACACACTGAGTAAAGGTGACATTTACCTGCATTACACTATGTACATTGTGTATGTGTTTGCCACTGGGGAAAACTTTTATTTTCTCTGTATAAGATGTAGAACCATGTAAAGAGCAAACTATCTAAAACAAAGCAAGGATAAATGTAGAAAATACAAAATAAGAAACAACTGCTTTTAAAATTTAACTTTCCAAAAGTTCCTTATGAATTGAGAGCTAATCTGGTAAAAATATTGATGTTTTGAAGGGTGTTGCTGCTCTTCAGGGTTTTCCCCACTCGTTTTTAAACAGACAATCAAGTTTATTCAGGTGAATATTAAGTTACTTGTAGAGACTTCCAATAGCAGCTCACGGCAGGTAGAGATGGTGTTGTTGGTTTTAAATAAGGTCTGTTCTATGTCAGACTTCAAGAATGGCCAAAGTACTAGTGGACTGTTCATTTAAATCAAAAGGACACTGACATTCTCTAATTCTAGAGGGTCCAATGTATGAAAATAATGTACAATATTCACAAAATTACATGAAACGAACTTTATTGTTAATATTTTAAAAGACTTATTTAAGATTATAATTCTATATCTACTTGAATTAGAGGAATTATAGTATCAATTAAATAACTATAGCTAAAGTCAAAAGAGATGGATCAGAGTCCCTGGAATGGAAACACAGGCAGACATTGTGTCCTGGGTGTGGGGGCTCAGGGCCCAGGTGCCTCGGGAACCGATTCAGACCAGAAGGTGTTCCTGGGTTCTTGCTCTTCCTGCGTGACCCTGCTCATTCCTGGGGAACTGGGGACCCAGGGGACTGACTGGCACTGCTGGGCCTCGGTAGGCTGCGGGTGGAGCAGCAGGAGCAAAAAGGCCTCCTGGGAAGGGCTGGAAGGTGAACTGGGCCCTGGCCAGCAGCTGCCTGTTGCGATGGTTTTCTCTCCACAGCTCCTGGAGCTTCCTCTCCGTGTTCTCGGCGGCCTTCCAGGCTGCTTCAGCTCTTTCCCAGTGGTACCGAACCTCCTTCTCATAGTAGAAAGTGCTCCTTCGAAGTTCCTGGTTCATGTCTTGGGCCATCTTCTTATAGGTGTTCAGCATCTGATAGGTGGACTTCATGTTTCTTTCATCATCAAGCAGTTTGTCCTCCATTTCTGAGCAGCGCCTTTCCGCCTCCAGCACCTGTTTCTGGACCCGGGTTAGACGATCCTCATATGTATCAGGCTGAACTCGAAGCGTCAGCTGAAGCTGCTGAACCTCATCCTTCAGGTCTGTATGTTCACACCGCAGAGACATGTTCTCGGTCTGCAGGCTCCTTATTTCTGCTGCCAGCTCTTCATTTCTTTGCTTTTGCTCCCACAGTTCTTGGGCCCTTCCCTGATCTTCCTCATCAGCACCTGGTAGGGACAAGTTGAGGGCAGCATCACGAGGGACACCCTGGAGATCCCCTTCTGACCCACGGGCAAACAGATCAGCACTGCCTGCTTCCTTCTGACACTCGACCTGGGGCTTGAGGGGAGCCAGGTGACCTCTAAGGACCTCAGGCCTGGGGCTGGTCTGCAGTGGGTTTCCCCCCAGGGACAGGGACTGGCTGACTGTACCTTGCAGGTCCCGCTCCACTGGTGCCATGGATGGCTCTGGCCCTTCTTTCTCCTTCTCTTTGTCTTGGAGGTCTTGCTTCCATCCCACCGTTTCGTCTCGACTCAGCTCTGGACTTTCGGGGCGAGGAGTGTTTGTGTTCCTGTCACCCAGCATGTTCTCCTGAAGTTGTTCTCCACCAGTCCCCTGTGCTTTGGTGACGGGCTTCTCATCAGTCATGCAGGAATGTGTAGGAGGCTGTTTCCTGTGAATGGTGCTCACTAAGTCAGCCAGGTCCCGAAGCGACGACATCCTGCTCAGGTGCTCATTCAGGGCCTTCAAGCACAAGGTCTGTAACCTGAGAGGACTGGCCCCCACCTCAGATGGCTTGGGAGTGTCGTCAGCTTCTGTCATGGGTCCAATATTCTCATTGCGCCTTGCACAGACTTTGTCACGGGCAGGACACCTTTTGTCTGGCGCCTTCACACTTCTTGACGTGTGTTGTCTCTTCACCATCAGAGACACCACCACCAGAGCGCCCACCAGGATCACAGGGAGGAGCACAGGGAGAGCTGGGACGTGTCTCCAGCCCTCAGAAATCAACAGCAGAATCGAGCACAGGTGCTCCAGGATCAGCTGGAAGGTGGACGAGGTGGCTGTGGCTGTGACAGACACGAGGCCCTCCATGGCTGGTCAGGCTCTCAGCTCTGCCACTGACTGCCAGTGTCCTCTGGGCACAAATAACTGCTCAGAACCCCTCAGAGTGTTCTGTCTCTATGGGGAACAGGTGCCTAGCAACCAGGGCGGGGCAGTGGGCTGAGGGAGGGGCACCTGGAGGTCTAGAAACAGCCCCTCCCTGAGCTCAGAGAGAGAAAGTGGTGGCATTCTATAGGCCCTGGGGTTCAGGGAAGTTCTGCCAGCAGCTGCAGGTCAGTCCCTCCAGGCTCACCAGCTATGCAGCAATCCCAGTGGCTGGGAGCAGGGCTGGGCTGTCCCCTTCTGTGCACAGGAGCTAGCCAGGGCTGAGGGTGGGATGGTCCCGTTGGGTCCATTCTCCGGATTTGAAATTTCCTTCTTCTGGGGGGATGCCCACTGCTGCCCACACAAGAGCCGTCTCTCCTTGCCTGTGGACACCGTGGGGGAGCAGGAGTCCGGGCCCCAGGGGGTCCTCATAGCTAATAACTGCAGGGCCAGATGCTAATCCACTGTCTCGGGGAAAGCATTCAGAATCAGGAGAGTCTTACAGTCATCGGTCCGTGGAGCCTCCATGTCTGCTCACATTTCCTTACAGGGGGTGACTCCACCCTGGGGTGACATGGTGACCCAGGGTTCTCCCTGAGAGTCCCCCTCACACCCCCATGGCTGCCTGGAAGGGCTGACAGCCTACTGAGTCTTATCCTCCCATGTGACTGGCTGTTATGTGTTAAGTTGCACCCCCAAAATGTATATGTTGACCTCACAGTGTGGTTTAATTGGAGGGGACCCAAGTTCGGTAGGGGTGGCCCTAATGCCGCAGGACTGGCATCCCAACAGGAGAAATGGGGACAGAGAGGTAGGTACACAGACTGGGGAGGACGAGTGGTCGCCACTCTCTGGGGATTCAGCCCTGGTTGGTCACGGTTCTCCTCCCACACCCACCTTCTGATGGCTGGTTCCCTTTTGTACCTGAGAGACACACTGTCCAGCCGGTCACTGCAGCAGTGTAACGGCTGGGGGTCACTCATCAGAAAAGGGTCTCCTGACACTGCCCTCACTGGGAAGGTTCCCCTCCCCCCACCTCTCTCTCTCCACCATGTGCAAGAGGGTCCACGAGACCCAGTGACCTACAAGGTCCACAATGCCAGTCCCTGAAGGGCAGGGGATGGGGGCCTCATGGTGACCTTTCTAAGCAGATGTCCATGGAGCCTTGCCTGGAGCAGTTCAGCAGGGACACTCATTCCGGGGCACTGGGCTCCTTTCTGGGAGTCTTGGTTGGTGGCCCAAAGGCAGTGCTTGTGGTTTGGCCAAAATCAAAGAAATCCACAACCCACACAGCACAGTGGGGTGGGTGACTGGTGATTCCAAGTGGGGTTGTGAGCCCCAGCTCTGTGTGGTTTGGCCCCCAAGATCTCCCCATGCTAATACCTGAACTTTTGAGTTCCCTGCCAAGGGCAAAGGAACTGTGCAGAGTTGGTTACAGTAAGGGTCTTGACAAGGGGAGTCAGTCAGCCCGCATTATCTAGGTTGGGACATCTCGTCACAAAGGTCCCTACAAGGGAAAGGGAGATGGAGGGGGCGGTGGTGGAAGAAAGCAGCGTGACAAAGGCAGCAGATGGGAGAGGGGATGTGG
>NW_028093259.1:0-655 GCF_014824575.4 Sturnira hondurensis
GTCTTCACTTGAATCCTCAGCATCCACAAAAGGCTCAGCAAAATCGCCAGACATTGGTGTCTCCTCCAAGCTCGCTCCAGGTGGCTGAGGCGAGGCTGCATCGTCAAGCGTGCTAGCCGTCCCCGCAGCCAATTCGCTTTGCTTCTGGGCATGTCGGACACAACATTCAGGAAGCCAACGAGGGGCTTCTGCGTCTGTTGGAAAAACACAAACATGCCCCCTGCCCCAAACTAAAACTGGGTCAGGTCCATGACGAGAGCCATCTATGGGGTCTCTCCAATAAACCAACGGGTAGTGTCGCATACGCGGCCCCCAATGCCGATCAGCCGCGGAGCATCCCTCTGCATCCAAAGTCAAAAAGTTAAGAACAAATAAGGAATGTGACACTAACAGTTTAGGAGAATGAGGATCATACCATCTCCCCCCTTTTAATTTAGAGAACTGATGTTTGAGGGAAAGATGAGTACGTTCAATGATACCTTGTCCTTGCGGGTTGTGAGGTATACCTGTTTTATGTAAAATCTGAAATGAAGCACAAAAAGAAGTGAATCTTTTACTAGTATACGCTGGGGCATTATCTGTCTTCAAGACCTTAGGAACTCCCAGGATTGAAAAACAAAAGAGAAGGTGAGTAATAACATTGCGTACATTTTCA
>NW_028093260.1:0-594 GCF_014824575.4 Sturnira hondurensis
AAAAACCAAACCCCGAGGAAACCAGTCCAGCAATAAAATGGCACTGCATATGTATCTATCAATAATCACCTTAAATGTAAATGGCTTAAATGCTCCAATCAGAAGACATAGGGTGACTGAATGTATAAGAAAACAAGACCCATATATATGCTGCCTCCAAGAGACCCATCTTAGATAGAAAGTTACACATAAACTAAAAATAAAGGGATGAAAACAGGTATTTCATGCAAATGGAAGGGGAAAGAACAACTTGGGTAGCAGTACTTACAATCTGGCACAATATACTTTAAAATCAAGGCTATACAAAGAGTCAAAGAAGGACACTACATAATGATAAAGGGAATAATACAACAAGAGGATATAACCCTAGTAAATGTTCATGCACCCAACATAGAGGCATGTAAATATATGAAGCAAATCTTTTTTTAAAAATATATTTTATTGATTATACCATTACAGCTGTTCTATTCCCTCCCTTCATTCCCCTCCACCCACACACTCCCTCCCCCACCATTCTGCCCCCCTTAGTTTATAACCACGTGTCTCAAGTTCTTTAGATTCTGTATTTCCCCCACTATTCTCGCCCCCCCTATC
>NW_028093261.1:0-872 GCF_014824575.4 Sturnira hondurensis
TTCCTGGATTTCCTGGAAGTCTATTTCCTTTGCCAGACTGGGGAAGTTCTTGGGGAGATTTCCTTACTACTATAAAGCAACCATATTGATTACTCTTGGCTACCATAAACAATCATATTGCTGTTTCTTCTTTATCAATGCACGAATCATTATACCTGTGAATAAATACAAATTTTTTCACATTGCATTTTCATTTTTGATGTTTAGTGTTAGTAACACATATAACATCTACAGTGTTTTGTATCATCTAAAACAATATTAATGGACTTCCACCAAGATGGAGGCATAGGTGGAAACACTGTGCCTTCTCCCACAACCAAGTTTGGATACAACAAAAGTTTTGGAGAACTAACACACACCCAGAGGCCAGAAAACCGAATTATACGGAAGTCCGACAGCTACAAACCGTTCAACGGGGACGGTAAGAGATGCAAAGCCAGCAGTGGAGTAGGGTTGGGAAGGACAGATCTAGGAGCGCAGGCAGCCCGGACCTAGTCGGGGTGTGGGGCAGACTGACCAAGGTCGCACATTCGCGCGCAGTGAGACAGACCACGCAGGCCCCAGGGGGCGAACCAAGTGGTGGAGGGCTGACAGCGGTGGCACACTCACGTGCAGTGGAGCGGGGCGTGTGGCCCTGGTGACGCTGGTGGCTGTGGTGCTGGTGGGGGTCGCAGCGGCAGCAGGTGCCGGAGGGAAGCCATTGTCCCTCTTTGACCCCGCCCCCACATACAACGTCACAACCCAGCGACTTAAGTTGCCCTGCTCTGGTGAAAACCTAGGGCTCCATTCCTGCTACTTAACAGGCACGAACAACCCAAAGGATGGCTCAAGAAGAACTCAAAGTCCCAGAGCCAATAACTCTAAGTGACCAA
>NW_028093262.1:0-903 GCF_014824575.4 Sturnira hondurensis
ATTTTCAAGATTTACTTAAACGAAAAGCATCTAACTAGGATAGTGTAGCAAGTGCACGTCCCGTTCTCTACATCATAGAAACCCCGCAGTCGTGTGTGCAACAGTGATGGCTGCAGCATATTTGTAATTACAACACCCTCAAGCCAGCTGAATTTCAAAAGGGTTAAAGAACTAGCCCACAACCAGGGAAGAAATGCCTTTGTCAAAAATAATGCCGAGGCTCTTTCTGCCCCCCGAGCCTGTGGCGGCCTGCCGGGAACAGGACTCCGTGACAACAGATATTCTGGGAGGCTGTGGTTACAAGACCATTCCTGCTGGCTGTAAGCGGGGTCTCCAGGCCCAGAGGCGCACCGCTCTTCTTAAAGCTGAAGATGTTTATGCTGGAGATGAAACTGAATTCTAGGCAGAAGACATGCTTATGTGTGCAAAGCAAGAACAGCACAGTGACCCCTGGTGGCAAACCGAATAAAACCAGAGTCAGCCAGTTGGGCGGGGGGCAGGGGCGGGGGCTGGGGAACCTGTGCTCTTGGAAACTATTCACTGTATAAAATGGAAAATGAAAAATGAGTGTATACCCATAAAAATCTGGGTACCCAGTTATAAGGAAAATACAAAATTGAAGGAAGTATTTGTAGCTTATATAAGAAAATGTATTATACCTAGGATATCTAGGATAAGGCTGATGTCTAGGATATCTAGATAAGATTTTATTAATTAATTAAAATCTAGGATACAGTTTTCAACCTCCCCTTCCCCCACCCTTAATCAAGAAGACTCAAAGGGTTAGGTCCAGACATGCTGCTGTTTGAGGGTCAGAGGTGCTGAGTGAGTTGATTTGTCAGGGAAGCACTTTTGTCTCCTGCCAATTCTGCTCATAGGTGGAAGTCCCAGGGCCAGACAAAT
>NW_028093263.1:0-877 GCF_014824575.4 Sturnira hondurensis
CAGGCCCGCACTCAATCCACTGAGCTACACCAGCCAGGGAGGTCTTTTTTTTTTTTTTTTACCAGTTTCCCTGGAGCTCTTACAACAAATATCAAAAGACCCCTTAGGGCTAAGAGTCCAATCTTGGCAGGCAAGCAGAGCCCTACATACAACAGCTTTTCCTAAGCAATCATGGTTTTTGATGGCTGACTATAGCAGACCTCAAACTTTTGCACCTATCTCGTAAACAAAGAAAAGGGGAAGAAGGTAGCAAGATGGGTTTGCCCAAAATAGCATCCTTTAGTCCCTGCCTAAACACCTACTCTGCCCTCACTCATTCCCTGTGATGGCTGGAAAAGGAAGTCGGGGAGAAATTCTGTAAGTATGTGTGTAGGCAGTGATGGAGAAACTTCCGCTTAGGTCCAGGGGGCCAATACAGGCTTGAGCCCCCCCATCTACTACAGTTACCCCGACACCCCCAATGGTGGATTGAGTCCCTCGGGCAACTCTTTTGGTCAGTTGCTAATACCTGTTTTTACCATTTTATGCTCAGGGGTTCACGTGTAGCAATAGCAAGAGTATCATCTTGCATTGAAAGATTTTGAAGGTGAAAAGAAGAAGAAAAAGTTACTGTTCCCTAGCCTGACTCAAAATTTAAAACCAGAGAGAAGTGCTGAAGGGAACAGTGCTTTTTTCCTTTTTTTTTTCTTTTTGGGATTTGTTTAAGTCAGTTTGACTTCATGCATAACAGAGACTGCATAGTTTCACAAAATTGATTTCTTAATGCCATCTCCCAATGGACACTGCTTGTATCACTGTTTAGATTTTGTTTTCAACAGAAGCCGGTTTGCATGGAGAAAACATCCCCATCTAGACTTAGAAGGTTATTACTCTGATT
>NW_028093264.1:0-793 GCF_014824575.4 Sturnira hondurensis
TGTCTCTGGAAGCAAACACTGCCTCTACTTACTCCCCTACCCCCAGAGCATTATCAGATACTCAGACACAGGTAAGACTCCTCAGAGGGTGGGAGCCCTGAACCAGGCACAATCACTTGGGAGGCCATTATGGAAATACTCCAGGAGCTGCAGCAAAGAGGGAGTGATGGACCCTCGCCCCCTAGTGTTTGTGACATAGCCCAGTCCACATGTCCTCTGGGAGAAGCTCTTCCTGGCTCAAATCCACTTAAGCCTGAAAACCTGTGATTGGGGAGGCAGTGCAGCCCCTTGCCAGCTAGAGCAGGATCTGGGGTGATCTAGCATGAGACAGAATTTCTAACAATCCTGTTAAGACTGCTTTGCTAAGAACACTTTAAGTTAAATAATAAAAGCCAGTGCAGAAATGAGTGTGTTTTTCCAAAGTCCTGTAGCTTTTTAGCTGATACACCCTGACTTAGAAGACACCCTAATGGCTTTTTGTATACTATCTACTCTTTACTGCCTGGCAATACTTAATGAGTTGTACCTGAAGTCCTGTGCCAAAGATCCAGTAAAAGCCTGTCTAAGCAAGGGTCAGCGTGCTCTCCTCTTGAGAGAGTTGCCAGAATGCTATGAAGATCTCCCCCTTGGGAGGCTTTCTGGGCCACTCCGAGGCACTCCCCACTGGAGAGTGTAGCCATTACATCCCTTTCCCTCCACAGGACTCGGTAGTGCATGTGAATCCCCCAATAACAGGAAATAATTCTCATGAACTAACTTCTCAAATAATTTGGCAAACAGGTGTCACTCATTA
>NW_028093265.1:0-5601 GCF_014824575.4 Sturnira hondurensis
AGGGCGGGCATAAGTTAAGTGTCTTGTTAAGAAGGGGGGGCTTGTGAGTTGTTTCTAGAAATCAGTGTGGTTGCGGGTGGTCAGATTTGAGGTAAGGTAACAGTACAGGTTAGTAACTGGGTGTAGCGTGTCAGTAAATATAGTAATAGAAGTGAGGCACCTGTAAGGTGGTCTAAGGTCTGAGAGATGTGTTATGAAGTATTACTGTTGTACAGAACAGCCCTTATTTACGCTAATATTAGCGGAACACTCAAGTGATAAATTTTATGCAATCTGTCTAAATGGGGGTTATAGAGCTTGGGTAGTATAGCAAAGGAAAGCACGTGAAGTATAGAAAATCAGCAAAACACTGTGGAGGAAGGAGCCATGGGAACCTGACAGGTAGTACAGTATACCCAGCCAGGATTAATAAACCTGTACGGAAAGAGGTGGGATACAAAGATATTCTTGAAATGCAAAAAGGAGTAAGAATAATACAAAAATAATAATAATACACCTCAAAAGACAACTACGCAACGCACAAACAAACAATCTGACACACACACACACGCAAAAGTCAGGAGGAAAGGGGAATAAGTGGAAAATTTGGGA
Source organism: Sturnira hondurensis (assembly GCF_014824575.4). Lineage (NCBI taxonomy): Eukaryota > Metazoa > Chordata > Mammalia > Chiroptera > Phyllostomidae > Sturnira > Sturnira hondurensis. The sequence goes on from NW_028093265.1 coordinate 592, forward strand.
AGAACAGAAGGACTAAAACCGGACAAGAAGGAGAAGAAATGAGGGACAGAGTACTGAAAGATAGAGCAACAGTACAGTTTACAATATATAAGATTAATTACAAAAGAGGTTGCGAGAGAAAAATAAAAAATAAAAATAAAAAATTTAAAAATTAAAAATAAAAATTAAAATTAAAAAAATTTAAAAAAAGAAAGAAAAAAAAGGGGGGATGGAAAACACACACACACACACACACACACACACACACACACACACACTAGAGAAGGAGGCAAAAAGAAGAGAAAAAAAAAAAAGGGAGCACCCTTCCTTTGTTGATTTCAAACTGGCCAAACCAGTTTTTCTGGTTGCTGAGTCTCTGAGGGCAGGTTTGCAGGCGCCAGCTAGCAGGCTGCTGATTGGTCTGTGGTCGCGCACAGCCCCGAGAAGCTGCCTGTGGCCCTCAGTATCGGTAGGGTCCTTCTCTGCGGGACCCAGGCTTTCCCAACAGAGACTTCTCCACAAAGCCTGTCTCTCAGCCCAGCCCAATCGCAAAAGACCAGGAATGACAGTGTCCCTCTTGAATCCCTCAGGCTGGCCGGCCGGCGGGCTGGCGACCACAGTGACCGCAGCTGCCACCCTTTATGCCAACCCAAGCCCACGGGTCTCTGCCTCGCACTAATCCGCCTGCCTAGACAGGGGAGGGGAGAGTCGGCTCTCTCCCGAGGAGTGCTTTGTTGATTTCAAACTCTCCAAACCGATTTTTCTGTTTGCCGCGTCTCTGAGGGCAGGTTTGCAGGCGCCAGCTAGCAGGCTGCTGATTGGTCTGTGGTCCCGCACATCCCCGAGAAGCTGCCCGTGGCCCGCAGTATCGGTACCGTCCTTCTCTTCGGGACCCAGGCTTTTCCAATAGAGACTTCTCCACAAAGCCTGTCTCTCAGCCCAGCCCAATCCCAAAAGACCAGCAATGACAGTGTCCTTCTTAAATCCTTTGGGCTGGTGGGCTGGCGACCGCGGTGTCCGCAGTTGCCACCCTCTACGTTAACCCAAGTTCGCGGGTCTCCCTCTGGCACCAATCTGCCCGCCTAGACGGGGAGGGGAGAGTCAGTTCTCTCCCGAGGAGTGCGCTGCCAGTCCACCGGACGCTGGCCCTCCAGCGTTCACCCCGTCACCGGCGCCCCAGCCCTGGATTCAGACGGGGCTCCCGTTTCCCCCTGATGGTGCCAACCCCCTCTGCGCAGCAATTCTCCTTGGTACTCACCCTCCCCCAGAGTTTGCCTGCCCTGGGAGCACCCGGCTGGGCGCAGCCCGCGGCCTTCTGCGGGCGCGCAGCCGCTTTTGTCTTCACTCTCCTTCTGGATTCCTTGCTGTTTGGTTCCTCCGTTACACTCTCTGATCTCCTATTTTCATAAATGTTGGGGAATTGTTGGTTGATTATGCTATTCTTCAGTAGATCTGCCCAGATATTCCACCAGATGCACGAGAGCTGGGTTCCCTAGGTGCTACTCTGTCGCCATCTTAACCCTCCTCCTCTAACCTTTTTATTTCTTTAAAAGAAGACCTTTTCACATTTTATCTTCTATTTTTAATTTAGTTTGTAATTGAATTTATTTGATTGACCTTGGTTAATAAAGTTATGTAGGTTTCATGGGTACATTTCTATAACACATCACCTGTATGTTGTATTGTGTGTTCACCACCCCAAGTCAAGTCTCCTTCCATTACCACTTATCCCCTCTCTTCCTCCCCCACCTTCTTCACTTTGGTGATAACCCTACTGTTGTCTGCCTATGAGGTTTTTTTATTTTTTTTTTTGCTTAATTTCTTTTAAGATTTTATTTATTAATCTTTTAGAGGGGAAGGGAAGGGGAGAAGGAGAGAAATATCAATGTATGTTTGCCTCTCGTGAGTCCCCTGCTGGGAACTGGCCTGTAACCCAGGCATGTGCCCTGACTGGGAATTGAAGCGCGATGGTGTGATTCACAGGCCCACGCTCAATCCACTGAGCTACACCAGCCAGGGCCTTTTTGCTTAATTTCCTGACCTTTTCCCCCGAACCCCTCTGTGTCAGTCTGTTCTCTGTATCCATGATTCTGCTTCTATTTTGTTTGTTAGTTCATTCTGTTCATTAGAATCCACAGCTAAGTGAAATCAAATGGTATTTGTCTTTCTCTGACTGGCCTATTTCATTTACCCTAATACTCTCCAGGTCCATCCATGCTCTCCCAAAAGGTAAGATTTCCCTCTTTTTTTTTCAGCCAAGTAATCTTCCATTGTGTCATTGTACCACAAGTTTATAATCCTCTCATCAAGTGATGGACGGACACTTGGGCTGCCTCCATATCTTGGCAAGTGTAAATAATGCTGCAATGAACACCAGGGAGCAGAGAATCTTTGAATTAGTGTTTTGGGTTTCTTTGGATATATTTCCGGATTTGGAATTGCTGGGTTATGAAGCAGTTCCACCTTTAAATTTTCTGTGACAACTCCATACTGTTTTGCACAGTGGCCAGGCAGAAGGTCACTATATGAATGATTCACGCTTTTATTCACTTATTTTTCCATACTTCCAGAATTACTACATTTAAAAAAATACCAGAATCAAATTATGCCCAGTAAGTGGGAAAAATTTTTTTAATTCCCGGTGTTAGTTGAATCGTGCAATTTTTTCCTAAAATTTACTTTCTTAAAAAATGCTATGTATTTTCTCATATAAATGACATGATATATAGTGGACTTTTAAATAAATTTTTAAATTAATTTATTTAATTTCAAGAGGGGGAAGGATAAGAGAAAGAGTGAGGGGAGAAAAACATTAATGTGTGTTTACCTCTCATGTGTCCTCTACTGGGAACCTGACCTGCAACCCAGGCATGTGCCCTGACTGGGAAATGAACCAGCGACCCTTTGCTTCACAGGCTCATGTTCAGTAAACTGAGCTACACCAGGCAGGCCTATAGTGGGCTTTTTAATGCTATGTTCCTAGTATAGGTGTCTTAGCTGTTTTGGTTTGATTTTTTATAATGGTAAGATCACTTAACATGAGATTTATCCTCAGAACAATTTGTAAGAGCACAATACAGTATTGTTAACTACAGGCTCTGCATCACGTAGGAGATCTCTAGAATTTATTCATCTTGCATAACTGAAGCTTCACAGGCAGTGAAAAATTGGAGAGGGCACGATACCTTCAAATTTGGGTAAGATAAGTGACTCCTTCCACCTGGTGGCCTGATGCCTAGATTTCAGGACAGTAATCAAGTCACATAAACATCAATATGTGGTTGCCTCTCAAGTGTCCCAACTGGCGACCTGGCTCACAACTCAGGTGTGTGCCCTCACTGGGAATCAAACCAGCTACTTTCTGGTACATAGTCTTGTGCTCAATCCACTGAGCTGCACCAGCAAGTAAAATGACAAACTCACAACTATCAACAACTGAACAGTTCTAAAAAATGGAAACAAAAACTAAGCAAACAACTAGAATGGGAAGAGAATCAGAAAAATGGACATCACATGGAGGGTTTCCAGTAGGGGTGGGGAGAGGCCGAATGAGGGAGGAAGGGTACAGGGAACAAGAAGCATAATTAGTAGGCATAAAATAGACAGGGAGAGGTTGAGAATGCTATAGGAAATAGAGAAGTCAAAGAACTTGTATGTACAACCAACACACATTAACAAAGCAGGGGGAGGCTGGAGGGTTTGGGGGTACATGGCAGAAAGGACATAAAGGGGGAAAATTGGAATAACTTTAATAGCATAATCAATAAAATATATTTTTTAAAAAAGAAAGACAAAGTCACAGAAATAGGAGCTGAACTCAGGTTCAGGGATGCCCTGAAAATCACATGTGAAATCTCCTTGGCACTGATTGGTCAGGTTTTGAAATATAAATTCATCTGAATAAGGGTGCTACACTACAACGCTGGGGTAGAAAGGGAGACATGGGCAAAAATTGCATAAATAACATACAAAAATAGGCACGAGACTACGAATGCAAAGAATAAAGAAGCACTGGTCACTTGTCTTAATTTGGGACAGAAAAGGGGAAGGGAAAAGCAAAGAAAATTCCTAAGGGTAAAAGCAAACTTGAATATGTTTAAATGTACAAGAGACTGTAGGGATAGTTTAAAGATCTAAGAACAAAGAGGAAATTTTGAGAAAACAAATTCCAAAGAAGATGAAAAGAAGTTGACAGAATTCAACATCTTTTCATGCTTTCAGAATACTTACTTTTGAATCTGGAAATGAGCTATACTTCTCTAACATGATGAAAAATATGTACAACTCAAACCAAAAGTCAGCCACTTAATTAGGAAACTCTAGAGGCATTCCTAATTAGAACTAGTAAAACCAAGATGACTACAGTCTTTAGTATTATTAAACAATGTATTAAATGAAGTATTAGAAAATGCAGTTATAGATGTAAATGAAATAAGAGGCATGAAAATTAGAGAGAAAGAGGTAAAATTATTTTTCATTATAAAATAGTTTATTACATATTTGGAAAACCTGAAAGAATACATGGAAAATATTGTACATATATTTACTTTACCAAGTATAAAATTAGCATGTAATTGATACATACAAATACATAATAATATGAAAATACAATGAAAGAGAAAACTCTCATTACCATTGCAAAAGTAAATTAAAATTCCCATGCATGAATGTAATAACAGTGTTCTCAAATGGATGAGAAAAAGTATAAAACACTCCTAAAAGATACTGAAGTTCACCTGCAAAAAAATGAGGAGATGTGCCATAGTTCAAGATTGGAAGTCGCAAGAGCCAAAGATGTCAATTCTTCCTATGTTTACTTATAAATTTAAGATGCAATCAATAAATAGGTTTTTAAGTTATCTTCTAGAACCAGAGAGATTAATTATAAAGGTTGGGGTTGAACATGAATAGCCAGGAAAACCATTAAAAAATGAACAACATGTGGTAAGTGACCTTCAAGACATGAAATATTATAAAGCTTCTGTAATCCAGTCAGTTGGGTATTGGGTTATGAATAGACTGACAGACCAA
>NW_028093266.1:0-828 GCF_014824575.4 Sturnira hondurensis
CACTGTGGGCGTCTGTGCATCTTTGGGTGTGAGGTGGGTCTCCTACAGGCAGTGTATTGGGTTCTGCTTTAACCTATTCATCTCCTCCGTGCCTTTTGGTCTCGAGTTCAGTCCATGTCCATTCAGGTGACTGTTGACCTACGAGGACTCTCTCCAGACATTTTACTTTGGTTTCTGGTCGCCTTGTGTCTCCAGTGTTTACTTTCCCCACGTTCCCCCTCTTAGTTCACTCTGGTGGCTCTCTGCCTCCGTGGCCTGAAGGTCATGTCTACCCTCGTGTTCTCTGCTGGCTGGAGGGGGTGTTAGAGGCAGATTGCACTGGGGACCATGGCTAATTCCCTCGGACACCCTCTCCCGCCTGTTCTGATGACTGGGTCTCACAGACAGGCTTCTGCAGGGAGCAGCCCAGTGTCTGACTCGTCTCTTTCAGAGGTGTCCTCACTCCACCACGATGCTCACACCCCACCCTCTGTCCCCCACTGCACACATCAGCCCATGTGCTGCACCTGCAGCCCCATCCAACACCGCCCCCCCCCCAAGAATCTGGGAGTTTTGCTCCAAGGAGAACCTGTGTGGTGGTAGCTGAGCCACACAGAAACCCTGCTGTGATGAAGGGAGGAACCTGAGGCAAAGGCCCAGAGGGGACTGTGGCAGATTCGCCCCTGTGGCACCTGAGGAACTTTCTCCTTGACAGTTTCAGTTGTTATCACTCGAAGCTGAAAGCTAGTGAAGCCTCACGAACTCCACACATTATAACTGAGCATAAGGACTCTTTTTGACCCATGAGCCTCCTGTATCCAGCTGCTCCTGAAGTCCTCCTGCTTTTCC
>NW_028093267.1:0-812 GCF_014824575.4 Sturnira hondurensis
GGGACGGTGCAGCTTCTCTCTCCAGGGGAGAGCAGTGCCTCAACCCTTGCCTGGATAAACTTTTATTGAGTTTAATTTGCACAGGAAAATAGGATGTATACGTAAAGCTCATCAGTCATTGTCAGGCAGAATTTATTAAACAAAAGATAGCATTCAAAGAACTCCGAGGGCTTATTCTGAGTCAGGGTCAGATAGTTAAAGGGCCATAAACCTTAGGGAACAAACTTACTTCCTGCTTGGACCCTTATCATTTAAATTGAAGGTATTAGCAAAGTAGGTTTCCTGGGATTTTTTGCATTCTCTCTAAGGCCTGATTGCCCTAGGGAACCTGCCTCTTTCAGCACAGGGCCGCACTCATCTCCAGCATTGCTTCAGGCTTAAGGCATTGTTTCAGGCTTAAGTCAGGCAGGGGAAGTAAAGCAGCCAAAAGATTAGGAGACTTGTTCCAGACAGAATGAGGACTCAGGCTATGTCAAAGCTAAGGGGTAAGGGTCCATCACTTCCTTTTTCTATAGCTCCCTAAGTCCTTCCCCGAGGGCCCTTCATGACCATGCCTGTCTTAGGTCATCCCTCTTTTGAGGAATTTTACCCATCATTGGATAACCAGTCAGAATGAAGAGAAAGGGGCCAAGCAGGGTGATGAGAAAGGTGGCAGAGGTGGTACCCCTACAAGGAAGAAAAGCTTTGTTTCCTATGTGGCTTATGGTCCCAAGGTCCTTTACTCAGCCTTAGCCATGGGGGTTACAGCTTCTGAAACCAAGCAGGGCAGTACCCAACAAAAACTGTACTGTTTCTGCTATGGCTGATGTGGC
>NW_028093268.1:0-1420 GCF_014824575.4 Sturnira hondurensis
GCACAGAGACAAAGCTGGGGTGAGGCACGTGGGGAGGGGAGGGCTGGGAGACTATGAGGGACAGCAGCTCTCGCTGCACCTGCTCCCGTGCCGAAGGCGCCCTCACTGCCCAGGTGCTCACCTTCTGCAAAGAAGGGGTGGTTGGTCCTGAGCCCCAGTAGGAGGGGCTTCACAACTCTGTGATTTTTTAATTTTAAAAGATTTTATTTATTTCTTTCTAGGCAGAGGGGAAGGGAGGAAGAGAGGGAGAGAAACATCAATGTGTAGTTGCCTCTCACACGCCCCCTGCTGGTGACCCACCCACAACCCAAGCATGTGTCCTGAGGGGGAATCAAACTGGTGACCCTTTGGTTCACAGGCCAGTGCTCAATCCACTGAGCCACAGGAGGCAGGACTATTTTTATTATTTTTTAATACTTTCATTAAGAAAAGGTTTTGCCGTAAGTGGTGTGATTCAGTGGGTTGGGTGTCGTCCCGCACACCAAAAGTTTGCATGTTCAGTTCCTACTCAGGGCACATGCCTTGGTTTCTGGCCAGGTCCCCAGGTGGGGATGTACTAATGGCAACCAATCGATGATTCTCACATCAGTGTTTCTTTCTCTCTCTTTTTCGCCCTCCCTCCCCTGCCTCTAAAAATAAATAAAATATCTCCCTCCCAAAAGCATTAAGGTTTTATTCATGATAGTCTTCTGCCCCTGTTGTGTAGGGTCCTCTTCCTCCCACCTGGCCCAGGAAGAAAAGGAGAAAGAAAAGATGGGGAGGAATGATAGCCCCTCTTTTAAGCCTTATGTGTTGGTTCAATGAAAGATGAATTCTTTTTGGGAAAACGACATTAACTTTTTCAGTGGAGAAACTGAGGCACAAAGACAGTACAGGAGCATGAGTGGAGGTTAATGTTAATGGCCTCTGGGCAGGCAGCTCTTAGGACACAAGCACCACTCTTGTTGGCAACATTCTGGGTAACTGAGGTTCAAGGATACCGACCCGGAGCCCTGGCTGGTGTAGCTCAGTGGATTGAGCGCAGGCCTGCGAACCACACAATCGCGGTTCGATTCCCAGTCAGGGCACCTGCCTGGGTTGCAGGCCAGTTCCCAGCAGGGGACTCATGAGAGGCAACCATACATTGATACTTCTCTCCTTCCCTCCCCCTCTAAAGATTAAAAAAAAAAAGGATACAGACGTGGAAATTGCAAAATTGAGGTGTGGATCAAAACAGGACCCCAGCAGCCCTGCAGGTGTGGCTCAGCTGGTTGGAGCACCACCCTGAAACCAAAGGGTTGCGAGTTTGATTCCAGGTCGGGGTGCATGCTGGGTGGTTGTTGGTTCCCAGTTCAGGCAAGTATGGTCTGCCGTGCAGGCATGTATGGAAAGCAACCAATCCAAGTTTCTCTCACACAGGTGTTTTTCTCCCTCCCTTCCT
>NW_028093269.1:0-1526 GCF_014824575.4 Sturnira hondurensis
GGGAGCAGCAAAAAAAGACCGAGAAAGAGAAACCAAGTAGTAGCAGGAAAACGAAGACAGTAGTGCTAGCAGCCGAGTGAAGAGAGTGTTTCATTGTGATATTACTGATATGAGTAATCCAAGATAGAAGAAACTATTAGTCATGTATTATAGAAAAAGACTAACTGCTGGAACAATGTCCTCAACTGGACAGAAGATTGGTCATAAAGTTGCTCAATTAGTCACATGTAGGAATCTCCAGCTTGGCATCTGGAGTAGCAAACAGCAAGGCAGAAAACAGGGTGACAAATGCAGGTGGGCAGGCAGAGCAGGTGGTGGAGGTCAGTGGCAGTTCTCTTCTGATTGCTTCAATTTTCTCAGTGAGGTAGGGTTCATGGTTACACTTCCACATAGGTGAGGAGATACTTTGGGTTTGGAAAGAAAAATGAAGGCATGAGACATGGGCCTAGGCCAAGAGCGTGGACTGGTCAAGTATAGTATGATTAGACAGCATTAAAAGTTCTCTTACGGTGCCTGCTGTGGCTCAGTGGATTGAGAGCAGGCCTGTAAACCAAAGCGTTGCTGGTTTGATTCCCAGTCAGGGCACATACCTGGGTTGTGGGCCAGGTCCCCAGTTTGGGGCACGTGAGAGGCAACCACACATTGACATTCTCTTCCTCTCTTTCTCCTTTCCTTCCCTGCTCTCTAAAAGTAAATAAATGAAATCTTAAAAAAATAGTCCTCTTAACAGAATAGAGAACCCAGAAATAAACCCAAATCTCTACAGTCAATTAATATTCGACAAAGGGGGCAGTATCATAAAATGGGGTAAAGATAGCCTCTTCAACAAACGGTGTTGGGAGAACTGGACAACTACATGCAAAAAAATGAAACTCGAGCACCAACTTACATCATACACCAAAATAAATTCAAGGTGGATAAAAGACTTAAATATAAGCCATGACACCATTAAAGTCCTAGAGGAGAACATTGGCAGGAAAATCTCAGATATTTCACGCAGCAAAGGATACATGGACAACAACTGAGAAGGGTGGAAATGGGAGGGAGGGGGGAGGGTGGGGGGTGGGATGGGATGGGAGTAATAGACAGAAAACTATACTTGAAAAATAATTAAATAAAAAAATTGAAAAAAATATAAATAAATAAATAAATAAATAAATAAATAGTCCTCTTAATTTGTGGGCATGAATTTAAGTTGAAATTAGTTAATGTGGTTTTATGAATATAAAGTTAGATTTTATTATGATGATAATTGTGGCACTTCTACACCAAATGGGCATCAAACATTTACAGTGAGGATTAAAGTTAGGATTTTTAAAAGTGGGTGTTACCTACCAGGTTTCACCCAATTTGGATGAGAGAGTCTTAAACGTAACAGACAGGCTTCCATTTGCAGGCATCAATTTGTAAGAATTCTTGGAGGTCTTTTAAGTAGAGAGGAATAAAGCCTTTAAAGGCTCATTGAGAGAGACCAACCCCAAATAAAGGAGAGCTTTGTATACTTAACTATGTAAGAAATGGTAAGG
>NW_028093270.1:0-916 GCF_014824575.4 Sturnira hondurensis
AAACCTTTGTCCTGAAAGCAGAGAGGTTGGAGGAGGAACAAGCTCCAGGAAGCCAGTGTGACTGGCCCCGACGGGATGGGAGAGTCTACAGCGAGTTGCTGTGAGCGCCACACCGTCAGCGCCAGCCCTACTCTGACATAGGAGCAAATTCCCCATCGGTGTCCACGCAGGAGGGAGCTGAAGGCGGATGGAGCTGCCTGAGCCGGGGCCTGCCCCGCAGCCCGGCGGGTTCCCCAGGCCCCTGGGCCCAGCGCCTGGGCACTCGCTACCTGGGCCGCGAGCCCGTGGAAGTTCCCCTTCCCGTTCTGGTACCGGCCTTTCTCCCCGTCTGCAGGGCGCCCAGAGAGGGGGCCGTGGGCCTGGATGGGGACGGACCGAGCCGCCGGGGCGGGGCCTTTGTTCCCGCCCTTCCCTCCAGGGGCCGCCTCAGCGTGGCCCGGGCCTTAGGCGGCGGCGCCGGGAAACGCGCTTGTCCCGGGAAGGGCGCGGAGTTGCACCCGGGGATCCGGAGAGGCCCGCACGGGACGCAGGCGCGGTCCCTGGCTGACCGCCGTCTCTCGGGCCGACAGGCTCGGGGTCCCTGAGGACTCGATCCCGCGTCTTCCGGGCTGAGGACGCTGAGGCCTGGGGGGAGGGGAGGGTCAGACCCCGGCGGCGGCGGAGGAGACTCCGGGCCTCTTGTCGAGGGGCTTCCGGGTCCCCACACGGAGTTCGTTTCCAGGACGACGGCATTCGGGGTCTCTGAGATCGGGGAGACTTGGTCTTTCCGGGCGAGCTGCAGGTTGGGTGCCCCGAGCTGAGGGGAACGGGGGCTTTCGGGCTGTTTGGGGTCTAAGCGTCGGGGCTCCTCCGAGGGCTCCTCGGTGCTGAAGGGATTGGGGGCCCCTCGGGATGAGGGGCATCGGGGGGTCTCTCA
>NW_028093271.1:0-997 GCF_014824575.4 Sturnira hondurensis
GTATTCAGATTTTTAAACAGACATTTCAGGATAGAAGAAAAATCCTATGTCACATTTCTCAACAATCTCAACATTTTCAGATTATATTTTCAAGTAAAAACAAAATTCTCTACTAAAAAAATCCATTGCTTTCTTTTCTTTCCTTGGTCCTGAATCTGACAGCAGTTGTAGAAATTGTTTGAAGCAGCACTCTGGTGTTTTCTGAGAACTCTCTCACGGTTGCTTACACCTTCAAACAACCTGTGACTTGGAGCGGTTGGAGGTGAAACTACAGGGGAGAGCCTGAATTTTTGAAACACTGAGTTTAATACACTACCAAAAAGCTACCTACCCAGCCCAAGTGGATGAAGTCTAAACAAGGTCTCGCTGATTCTCAATATACTAGAACTATTTCATTCAGTCCACTCGTTAATTTACGTGTTAATTCAACAAATAGTTTTAAGCACTCTTTGTATCTGGTACTGCTCTGGCTGCACAGTGTCTGCTAAATTAGTAATTGAACCCAACAGCCACAGTCATGCCTCGACCTGCACACATCAGGCCTCTTCTCTATAAAGACCCTTCTCTACTTGGGGTTGTTTTGTTACTTAACTTGGGAGTCTGAAAGCCAGAAATCAGTGTCTTCATTAATATTTGAGCATCCATGTTTGTTAGAAATCTTGAAACAACTGTCTAAAAATTGATGAATGAGTATATATATATGTATGGGGGGGTGTATGTATCTATATCTATATCTATATCCTCACCTGAGGATATATTTATCAATTTTTTGAGAAAGAGAGAGAGAAACATCATTGTGAGAAACATCAAGTGGTTGCTTCCCATATGCACCCTGACAAGGGACCAAATCAGCAACCTAGGTATGTGCCCTGACTGGGGATCGAACTCACAACCTTTTTAGTGTATGGGACGATATTTCAAACAACTGAGTCACCCAGTGAAGGGGAACGAGCATATTTTTAAAGGTTATTTTATACTGTGCTAAGTGAATTATTAA
>NW_028093272.1:0-641 GCF_014824575.4 Sturnira hondurensis
CATGAGTCAGGGTTTTCTCAACCAGATGACTTACTCCTCGTCTCAGGAAGCAGACCCCAAGGGGTGGAGAGGCAGCAATTTACTCTTAGAACTTATCTGACCGGGTGGGGAGGTGGAAAGGTTCTTCTTTTGCGAATTAATGTCTTATTCCATTTTTCCTCTTAATTAATTGAATTTATAAATCAAGTCCATAATTAGATAGGGAAAAATTAGTGCATCAGGGCAATGCTGCACCTACCTTCACACGTTTTTCTGCCCAAGACCTGCCTCTGCTTCTTGAATACGCATCTGAAAACAGTTGGTAAAATATTTTTGCCTGAGGCCTTGTGTACATTTATCAGCTCTTTTCTAGCCAAAGAATTTGGGAATGAGAAAGTTTTATTTTATTATCTACCAAGTTCTGAGATGAAAGTTTTTCTTCTAGATTCTGCTTCAAAATGTAACAATTTCTCCATCAGTTCATCTGTGGCTGTTCCTTAACACACATGCAACCAAAAGGAACCCTGTTGGCATTTTCAATATTCTGTTGAGGATCTCTTTGTCCATGAGTTCATTTGGTATATTTCCTATCTTCCGTGTTACTGTAGGTAACAACCTTATGCAACATGTGTCTGCCTTCCTCAGCCTTCCAGTAGTGATTT